>NC_048292.1:28558782-28588782 GCF_009762535.1 Notolabrus celidotus | reverse complement strand
GTCCTCAGTGGTTGCGAGGGACTCAGCTATGTCCATCACCATGTTGATGGTGACTTGGGAAGCATTCTTGGCCGAGAGGAGGGCGAAGACGTTGAGGAGGATATCACACTCTGGATGGTTTGGTTTCTGCTTTGCCAAGAGGGGGAAATACCTGACACACAAGACAGCAATTTTTTTTAAACTTACTTTTAACTGATGAAATAAATGCTGGATGAGATTTCCTGTTACATGGATACGAGAAATGTGATGGTAATAAGACTGAGAAACTCTACCTGGCATTTTTGCACCACACATGGATGAGTTTCAGCAGAGGGGTGGGAGAGTAAGGGCTCTCTGTGGGGAGTCGGCACACCTGCCAGAAGAAAATGAATTCCAGTGTAAACCAGAAAAGTGTGAACAAAAGCATGCACGTAGAATAACCCCACATGAAGAGCTGTTTGCATCATATACCTGAGGCCACACTACAGCCTGGAAGACACCGTCCAGCTCATCTGGACTGAAGCTGTAGGAGTCGAAGTCGTCGAAGAAGTCTTGGATTCTTAGGATGCCGAGTCGCCTCAGGTTCTTCAGAGGGCTGATGCAACCTGCACGCAGCTGCAGAAGATGGCAGACAAGTCAAAAGTGAGACACAGAGATAATAAAATGTCTTTCTATGAGTTTGAATCTCTAAGCTCTAGATTTCTTGGTATATATTTTTTACTATTTGTGGATATAATTGCTGGATTAAGATTTTGGGTATGTATATTATCAGTTGGCCCTGCAATAGTAAAGATTCTAAAATGTGATGACAGGTGAATTAACTCCTGATTAAGTTGCAGTTCACTTAAAGGTGACATAGCACGCTTTTTTCATCAATATATATTGGTCTAAGAGGTCCCCAAAACATGTCTTTAAAGTTTATGCTCAAAAAAACACTTTGAAATCAGATTTTGGTCTGCCTGAAAAACCCTCTTCTTCAGTCCTCCTCAGAACACTCTGTTTTCTCTCTGACCACGCCCCCTGAGGAAGTGGATGTGCCTCGGCTGTCCAGCACGTTGATCTAATGTTTACATGTTGGCTGAATATACACGGCTGCTCAGAGATCACGTTACTTCAACCCTCTGAATCTGATCCAGAATCTGATCCTGACGGAGAGGCGCCTGTAGTAGGACCTTTCTGAAGGATTGGTCACAGATTTAGTGTTTCTTGTTGTTTTATTTATCAGTATGTAGACGTGTGGCTTGGTACACAGCTACGAACATGTAGCTATGTGGCTATGCTAACTAGCGCTAGCACTTATCCATGATAAATAAAAATCATCATCTAGATCTTCAAATCTGCAGACGTGGGGAGTCAAACCGACCTCTACCAGAAAGGTAGCAGGACCTTTTATGAAGGATTGGTCACAGATTTAGTGTTTCTTCTTGTTTTATTTGTCAGTATGTAGACGTGTGTCTTGGTACACAGCTACAGCTACAGCTACAGCTACGAACATGTAGCTATGTGGCTATGCTAACTAGCGCTAGCACTTATCCATGATAAATAAAAATCATCCACTAGATCTTCAAATCTGCAGACGTGGGGAGTAAAACCGACCTTTGTGTTTATTAAGACAGCCTACAACTAGCATGCCTCCCTCCTAAGCTCCTTGTTAGCACACATGTGTGCAGGTAATGAAAAACAGAGGAGGGATTCAGTATTATTTTATACAGTCTATGGACTGAACAAGCTCCGAGCTCTGACTCCGTGACAGACCGGATATTGTTGTGACGTAACAATAACACTGAAGTCTGAAACGGCTGGTTTCACACACATTTACAGAAAGGTGGAGAAATCAGAACAGGGGCAGAATGGATTTTTTTCATTCTCGGGGGGTTTGTAGACATGCCAGGGAAACATATTTCAGGTAGAGAACCATTAAAAAGTCCATTTTGCATGATATGTCACCTTTAAACTAAAAAGGGGTGTACATGCATGCAGCATTTAAGAAGACCTCTCTTTGTTTCATATTTCCAAAAGTAGTACAAATCAAGGAACGACAACCTTCTGTATATTTCTATATTCTGTTGGTATTTCTGGGAGTCCCTGAGCTCCCTTGTCTCGTAGGTTCCTCTGGATCACTGCTGTGGACGTTCCAGACTCCAGCTGTTACTGGTCTCTATCCATCTCTCACTTTCTGCATCTCCCTCTATCCCTCTTCCCAACTTCAACACACTCGAGGCAGATGGTTGTCTAACATGAGTCTGGTCCTGCTCGAGGTTTCTTCCTGTTAAAGAGACGTTTTTCCTCGCCTCTACTGGTTAAACTTCACTAAATTCTTAAGTTGTTGTTGGTTATCCTAATTGGAGTATCTTTAATAAACCTTTAATTAGAAATCTGTTAAAGAATTGAATACTAATATTTTGTACGTGATCCCTGTCCTGATTACCTGGTCTCGTTGGTCCAGGGTGGTGCACACAGAAGCGGTAACACACAGCAGGATCTGCAGCACCTTGGGCAGGTAGATGTGTATAAGGTGTCCCAGTTTCTGGATGACCACGTTGATGATGTTCAGCAGGCTGTGTTGACGTCCCAGTGGCAGAACAGCTGATATGTCTGTTTCTGCTATTGCTCTCTCTACTGCTGTCAGGCAGGAACCTGAAGACAACGACGACAAGGAGGAAGAACATCATTTACATTGGTGTTAAGAAAATCCTCAGTCCAATATAGACTTGTTTGAAAAGCCCTGAAAATAAAATCTAAAAAAAAAATCGATGCATTGCAAAAAAAAGTCTTCCATTTTCTACCTTCACTGTGACGGTGCACGGGCTCCAGCAGCAGGTCGATGAATATCCCCAGCTCCTCCGCCTGGCAACCAGCCAGGAAACGCAGGATGATGGAGGACCGAGAGGTGGCGAATGCTTTCCCCTGAAACTTGCTGCCTGCTTTGCTGCGAAGACGGCCGAACAGGATCCTGTGAATCAAACAGCAAACACAGAAGAGTGGTGACTGAGAGACCAAAGCGGAGTGTAAAGCCAGAATAAAATCCCATTCATCTCTTTTGATAGCCTGCTGCTGCTGTTCCTTAACTAGCATTAATCAATTAAGCCTATTCACTCCTATGGAGGGAAGTTCAATAACAGGACTGGTATGACTCCCCTGTCTGTGCATTTATTCAGAGGCTAACACTACAGTCATGGCCAAAAGTTTTGAGAATGACACAACTATTAATTTTCACAAAGTCTGCTGTTTCAGTTTTTATAATGGCAATTTGCATACACTCCAGAATGTTATGAGGAGTGATCAGCTCAACTGCAATTAATTACAAAGTCCCTCTTTGCCTTGAAAATGAACTTTATCACCAAAAACACATTTCCACTGCATTTCAGCCCTGCCACAAAAGGACCAGCTAACATCATTTCAATGACACACAGGTGTCACACACATTAACACAGGTGTGGGTGTTGATGAGGACAAGGCTGGCGATCAATCTGTCATGATTGAGTGACTGGACACTTTAAAAGGAAGATGGTGCATGACACCATTGTTCCTCATCTGTTAGCCATGGTTACCTGCAAGGAAACACGTGCAGCCATCATTGCATTGCACAAAAAGGGCCTAACAGGGAAGTTTATAGCAGCGAGTAAGATTGCACCTCAGTCAACCGTCTATCCAATTATCAAGAACTTCAAGGAGAGAGGTTCAATTGTTGCCAAACAGGCTCCAGGGCGCCCAAGAAAGTCCAGCAAGCGCCAGGACTGTCTCCTGAAGGTGTTACAGCTGCGGGATCGGGCCACCACCAGTGCAGAGCTTGCTCAGGAATGGCAGCAGGCAGGTGTGAGTGCATCTGCACACACAGTGAGGCGAAG
This sequence comes from Notolabrus celidotus, assembly GCF_009762535.1. Classification (NCBI taxonomy): domain Eukaryota; kingdom Metazoa; phylum Chordata; class Actinopteri; order Labriformes; family Labridae; genus Notolabrus; species Notolabrus celidotus. The sequence goes on along the minus strand of NC_048292.1, from coordinate 28,584,955 downwards.
ACTTTTGGAGGAAGGCCTGGTGTCAAGGAGGGCAGCAAAGAAGCCACTTCTCTCCAGTAAAAACATCAGGGACAGACTGATATTCTGCAGAAGGTACAGGGACTGGACTGCTGAGGACTGGGGTAAAGTCATTTTCTCTGATGAATCCCCTTTCCCATTGTTTGGGGCATCTGGAGGAAGGCTTGTTCGGAGAAGACGAGGTGAGCGCTACCATCAGTCCTGTCTCTTGCCAACAGTGAAGCATCCTGAGACCATTCATGTGTGGGGTTGCTTTTCGGTCAAGAGAGTGGGCTCTCTCACAATCTTGCCTAAAAACACAGCCATGAATAAAGAATGGTACCAGAACGTCCTCCGAGAGCAACTTCTCCCAACCATCCAAGGGCAGTTTGGTGATGAAGAATGCCTTTTCCAGCATGATGGAGCACCTTGCCATAAAGCAAAAGTCATAACAAAATGGCTCGGGGAACAAAACATTAAGATTTTGGGCCCTTGGCCAGGAAACTCCCCAGATCTTAATCCCATTGAGAACTTGTGGTCAATCCTCAAGAGGCGGGTGGACAATCAAAAACCCACAAATTCTGACAAACTCCAAGCATTGATTATGCAAGAATGGACTGCCATCAGTCAGGATTTGGTCCAGAAGTTGATTGACAGCATGCCAGGGAGAATTGCAGAGGTCTTGAAAAAGAAGGGTCAACACTGCAAATATTGACTTATTGCATGAATTCTGTGTAATTCTCAATAAAAGCTTTTGATACTTATGAAATGCTTCTAATTGTATTTCATTATACCATAGAAACATCTGACAAAAACACCTAAAAACCCTGAAGCAGCAGACTTTGTGAAAATGTAATATTTGTGTCATTCTCAAAACTTTTGGCCATGACTGTAGGTCCTCATTCATTCATTTGGAGATGGCATGAATGAGGCCCTCTCAATGAATGAGTTTCTGAAGTGGGTCCTAGACTATATGATCTCACTGTGGATTGCACTTATGTTTTCTATGATAAATTATATATGTTAGGTATTAGTTTGTCTGTATTCTGTTGTCTTTCTGAATGTATCCTGTTATTTTATGTACAACCTTTTACAAGGGTTATACATAGAAGTGCTTTTAAGATATACAATGATATATCATATTATAACACATATTAGATGAACATGTTACATTTGACGAAGGAATAAAAGTTCTTTCAGACTCTGCAGGTAGTGCTTTATGAGCTGTTCTTAAGAAGGTTAAAGTATGTAGTGACCACAGCTGTTTAAATCACGTGTCAGTCCGATTTCAGATTACTGTGCAGGAGTCTGGAGTTATTGTAAGTGATCCAAGTGTGAAGCAGTTCAGAACGGGGCTATGCGTTGTTTTCTGGGTGTGCATAAAAATGCCCCCGATCTTGCATGTATGGTGACATGGGATGGGAAGCATGTGACATACAGCACATAGGCGACATGGTGAGACTCTGGAACAGACAGCAGATTAATCTACTACTGGGATTATTCTAACAGCACCTGAACCTCAGAGTTTGCGAAAATATTTGATAAGGCAGGTCTCCAATACATCTATAGAAACAAGTTAATGTGTGAGTCAGATTGAAACAAAACTATTTGACAGTTATAAACACAAAGGGTCACAAGAAGTCCTGTGTGAGCTCAAACTAAGAACCAATGAGAGAAAGTGTTCTTTGTGTGATTTTGAGGAGGTTGAAAATGAAATGCACCTTTTGTTCTGTCCATCATATCATGATCTTAGGTGTCATCTTTTTTCTTTTAAATGTTAGAAAATTGTCGTGATTTGTTTTCCATGTCTGATGAAGACAGACTTCAGTACCTGTTTACACACAAAGTGTTTCAGTTTGCTAAACTAAACTATACTATATTATATTATATTATATTATATTATATTATATCATATTATATTATATTATATTATATTATATTATATCATATTATATTATATTATATTATATTATATTAAATTATATTAAATTATATTATATTATATTATATTATATTATATTAAATTATATTATATTATATTATGTTATTACTATTTATTAAAGCTGCTGTGAGGAACTTTTCCTGTATATCAATTTTGGCGCCCCCTCTGGACAAAGTGATACCTATTATCTCTTGGTCTGTACATGCATAAGTAGTGTTTTCAACAAAAACCTCACCCTAATGTCGTTTAACAGCCAGATGTATCACTCCATGTGGTTATGTGCCATAAAAACATCCAAAAAAGGATGTTTCTAAAGCCAAATATCAATCATGTGGTCTGACACCTACCCCCTTGGAGCGGTTTATGGCATTAAAAATGACAACAGAGAAGGTATCAGTGTTGTTGTTCATGGTCTTGTTTGCTTTTGAAGGTCATAAAGAGGAATCAGTGTCGGTTTCAGCCTGTTTCTAAGCTGGTTAAAAACTCCTCACAGTGCCTTTAAGCTTTAACTCTAGCTGAATTCCATTAGCCTAGCTCCCTGATTCCCATTCTTCCCAGGGCTGCTAATTTGAACTAAAAGGACAGATTGGGAGTTGAATCAAACTTCTTCTTTTTTTCTCGTAAAGAAACATAAACCCTGACGTTTTAAAGGATTCCCTATATAAAATGAATATACACAAACACACACTTAGTACCTCATTAGCAGTGGGATGAGTCTGGCTCTGTGTGAAGCATCAACCACGCCTGATTCATCAGTAATGTTGAAATGAACAATCTCCTCTTTGAAGTGTTTGTCATCCAGAAGCTTCTCCAGATTCTCCCTGAAGAAACACACAAAGGACAAAACATTAGGACACACAGCATCACCTCGTTTAATGTCTTATAAAACACGATCTGTACGCTGTCAGACAAAGCTGAAAAGACTCCCTGCTGTTTGTCTCTGGGACAGCCAGATCCAGAACAAAGAGTCTCACACGAGCACCTGTGATACAAAACTTCCCCAGATATACTCATCCTTCAACAGTTCAGCTAAAGGTACAGTAAATGGATATCCTGCTAACAGACAAAGGACACGATATCAGGCACACTGAGGAGGACGTGGTGAAACATTCTTCCGCCTGTAACTGTAGAGGTCTGAGGAGAACTCTGATTCCTATCATACACCTGCACAATGACCCCCTTTAGAGAAAGGAAGACCAGACCATAATGACCATAATGCTGCTTCAACAGGAGTATTACAATTATACTATCATTATAATATTACTGTACATTAGATCTCCCGTCCATCTTTAGGTAATTGGAGGTGGGTTTCTTACTTGTACGGTACGACGCCGGCTTCTTTGTATGAGAGGACACATTCCAGTGCCACTCGCTGAATCTGCTGGTCCTGATGGCAGAGCAACTGAGAGGAGAAAGATATGTCAATGTGGTTTGACCAGTGAAAACATGCTCTGCCTGGAAGTATTAAAACACTGCTGGCGACTGTTTGAAGCTTCATAAAGTGATCATAAACAGCTCTGGAAAAAATTAAGAGACCACTGCACATTTTTCTGAAATCAGCATCTCTACATGTATGACAGCCATTCCATTCCAGTGTATGTTGAATTCCAACACAAGCACACCTCATTCTACTTAATGAGGTACTGATTAGGTGATCACCTGAAACAAATCTTATTTAATGAGGAAAAGTATAAAAACCACTGCTGAGGTCATCACTATTCTCTTGCAATAGGACCAGCTGGATGGCAAAAACAGTGCTAGTAGTACCTCTAAAGTAATTGGAATCAAAAAATAACTATTTACCATGCCAAAAGAGTTGAAAAGAAAAGTTTTGACTGAGGAAAAGAAGGGTTCAATTCTGGCTTTACTGGCAGAGGGATACAGTGAGCGTCAGGTTGCTTCCATCCTTAAAATTTCTAAGACGGCTGTTCATAAGAACAAGGTCAAGCAGCAGACATTGGGGACAACAAAGCTACAGACCGGCAGAGGGTGAAAACGACTCTCCACTGACCGGGATGACCGTCAACTCATTCGAATGTCACTCAACAACCGTAGGATGACATCAAGTGACCTACAAAAAGAATGGCAAATGGCAGCTGGGGTGAAGTGCACGGCAAGAACGGTTCGAAACAGGCTCCTAGGGGCAGGGCTCAAGTCGTGTAAAGCAAGAAAAAAGCCCTTCATCAATGAGAAGCAGAGGAGAGCCAGGCTGGGGTTTGCAAAAGACCATAAGGATTGGACCATAGAGGACTGGAGTAAGGTCATCTTCTCTGATGAGTCCAATTTTCAGCTGTGCCCAACACCTGGTCGTCTAATGGTTAGACGGAGACCTGGAGAGGCCTACAAGCCACAGTGTCTCGCACCCACTGTGAAATTTGGTGGAGGATCGGTGATGATCTAGGGGTGCTTCAGCAAGGCTGGAATCGGGCAGATGCGTCTTTGTGAAGGACGTCTGAATCAAGCCACGTACAAGGTTATCCTGGAAGAAAACTTTCTTCCTTCTGCTCTGAAAATGTTCCCCAACTCTGAGGATTGGTTTTTCCAGCAGGACAATGCTCCATGCCACACAGCTAGGTCAATCAAGGTGTGGATGAAGGACCACCAGATCAAGACCCTGTCATGGCCGGCCCAATCTCCAGACCTGAACCCCATTGAAAACCTCTGGAATGTGATCAAGAGGAAGATGGATGGTCATAAACCATCAAACAAAGCTGAGCTGCTTGAATTTTTGCGCCAGGAGTGGCATAAAGTCACCCAACAGCAATGTGAAAGACTGGTGGAGAGCATGCCAAGACGCATGAAAGCTGTGATTAAAAATAAGGGTTATTCCACCAAATATTGATTTCTGAACTCTTCCTCAGTTAAAACATTAGTATTGTGTTGTTTTAAAATGAATATGAACTTGTTTTCTTTGCATTATTTGATGTCTGAAAACACTGCATCTTTTTTGTTTTTTTGACCATCTGTCATTTTCTGCAAAAAAAATGCTCTAAATGACAATATTTATATTTAGAATTTGGGAGAAATTTTGTCAGTAGTTTATAGAATAAAACAAAAATGTTCATTTTACTCAGACACATACCTATAAATAGTAAAATCAGAGCAACTGTTAATTTTGCAGTGGTCTCTTCATTTTTTCCAGAGCTGTATATGTTTGTGTGTGAAGTTCGTACCTGGTTATAGAGCTCACTGAGACTGCTCTGCATGTAGAGAGAGCGAGGGTTTGTGAATTTGGCGAATACTTTCAGATGAGCGATCAGTTGTCTGTAAAAGATAAAAAAAGACAGTTCAAACACAGATTAATCATACTACTTTGCTATATCTGCACAGACTTTATATACCTCCAGTTCAAATGAAGAAACAAACCTCTATATTCCTATACCCCATTTGTATTTTTGGGAGTCCCTGAGCTCCCTTGTCTCGTAGGTTCCTCTTTTTTTCTCCCTTTTTTAAGTTATATTTTTTTACGTTATATATCTTTAAAAGTTTGATTTTTTAAAGTTATGTTTTAGAAAATCTGGAGAGTAGAGAGACGGGGAAAACATGCAGCAATTTGCCGTGGCCAGGAGTCAAACCAGCGGCGTTGCCACAAGGACTTCAGCCTCCACAGATGGGGCGCGTGATTCTCGCTGATATAGACGTCTTGCTGCTGTGGACGGGCCAGAATCCAGAGAACTTTGTTACTCGTCTGTCCACCTTTCTTTGTCTGCATCTCCCTCTATCCCTCTTCCCAGCCCCAACACGGCAGGCAGATGGCTGTCTAACAGGAGTCTGGTTCTGCTCAGAGTTTCTGCCTGTTAAAAGTTTGTCCTCACTGCTGTAACTAGCTAAATGCTGCAAAGTGCTCTGCTCATGGTGGATTAAGATGAGCTCAGACCGAGTCCTGTCTGTAAATGGGACTGGATCGTATCCTGTCTTGATGTTGGGTATTTCTTTTTTTTTTTTTTTTTAATTTAATATATGCAACAGACACAAAAGTGCTAGACATCAAACAGAACACAAAAGAAAAACAAACCATAGAACTTGAGAGCAACAACCAAACAAAGCCATCAAGTATAGAACAAAGTACAAAAAAAACAAAACAAACAAAGAGACTAGAAGAAAAACAAAACAAAACAAACAAAGAGACTAGAAGAAAAACAAAACAAAACAAACAAAGAGACTAGAAGAAAAACAAAACAAAACAAACAAAGAGACTAGAAGAAAAACAAAACAAAACAAACAAAGAGACTAGAAGAAAAAAAAAACAAAACAAACAAAGAGACTAGAAGAAAAACAAAACAAAACAAACAAAGAGACTAGAAGAAAAACAAAACAAAACAAACAAAGAGACTAGAAGAAAAACAAAACAAAACAAACAAAGAGACTAGAAGAAAAACAAAACAAAACAAACAAAGAGACTAGAAGAAAAACAAAACAAAACAAACAAAGAGACTAGAAGAAAAACAAAACAAAACAAACAAAGAGACTAGAAGAAAAACAAAACAAAACAAACAAAGAGACTAGAAGAAAAACAAAACAAAACAAACAAAGAGACTAGAAGAAAAACAAAACAAACAAAAAACAAACAAACAAACAAACAAACAAAAAACGGTTAGAAAAGAAGAGTTGGACTATAGGTGACGATCACAAAACAAAACACACAGAGAAAAAAAAACAAAAACAAAACAAAAACAAAACACAAAACAGAACAAACAAGACAAGAGAGTAGACTGTTATGGAGGGGATTGTCAAGAAAGAGAAAAGAGAAAAAACACAATAGAAAGAGAAAAAATGCTTGCTTTTGAGAAGGACAAAAAAGGTTTTAGAAGGGGGATTATGAATGTGTGTGTGCAGTTATATGGGTGTTGATGTTTATGTGCATGTTGTAGTTTGATGGGTATTACAGGGTATTTATAAGTGGACTCTAGAAAGCTTGTAGTGTGCCACTGCGGATGATGAGAGGGCATGGTGGAGGGAGGAGCTGTAGGTACCAGCAGACTGGTATCGGCCAGGCCCGGCTCTGCAAAGGCAGCCCCCAGACCCTTGGATGTTGGGTCTCTCTATATAATTTAACATAGAGTACTCTCAGCTCTGTTTGTAAAGCATCTTGGGATAACATTTGTTGAGATTTGGTGCTATATAAATAAATCTATATAAAACATGCTTATATAAACTCTTTTAAAAAAAGCAATGAATAAGTAAAAGTTTAGAAATGTTTTAATTTCAGAAGCTGGGTATTCTATCAACAATGTTATGAAAGTAAGTTTAAGTAGTTTCAAAAGTTGTCCAAGTTAGTTTTGTACAGTTTTTGATATTTTTCTGATACCATGCTTTTAATACCCCTCCTGTCCAGCATTACAAAATGTCCTATTTTTATTTATTTATATATATTTGTAAGTATATTTTGTGCATTTTTAGCCTTGACTGATAAGAAAGCTGAAGAGAGTGTAAAAGCCATGACAGGGAGCCAAACCAATGATTGCTGCAACACAGACTATAGCCTCTGTACATGGGGAGCACGCTCAAATTGCTATAGGCCAATGGCAATGCCAAATCACCAGTTTTAGAACTATTTTGGATGTGATTTTTGGTTTACAGAAGGAAGACATGTTTTTCGTGGATTTCTGAAAAACCTCCAGGATAAAAAAGATTTATTCAATTCAACCCTTATCAATGCTTTTTTTTAAACCCAGCAAAAGCTGACTTCAACATATACATGTATTAGCAAATGTCATCTATAATATTTGTGTGCGTCTATTCATCCACTTAAGACAAATAATGCAGATAAAAAGTTTCAAAAGTTCTTTTTTGTAGGATTCTGATAAGTCTTACTTGGCAGCAGCTCTCCTTGGAGGCGTCTTCCTCTGCTGTCTGCCCCCCTCCTCCTCCTCCTGTTCTTCCTCTTCTTTATCCTCATCTTCCTCCACAGCCATCCCAGACTCCTCCAAGTTGGCATCGTTTCTCTTCTTCAAGTCCTGAGTAGGAGCCACCAGCAGGTCGGTAGAGTAAAACTCGTTCCTGAAAACAGCAGGAAATCAAGACTTTATAAAAGTACTACGATGGTATATATCTACTTATATCGGGGACAGCTCTTAATTGGTTTTATTCCTATTTATCTGACAGAAAGTTTTTTGTGTCCATGTCTGATCATGTTTCCTCTTATTCAGAGATAAGTTGTGGAGTCCCTCAAGGGTCAATATTAGGACCAATTTTATTCTCCCTCTATATGCTACCCCTTGGCCAAATCATAAGAAGACACAATATTTCATTTCACTTTTATGCTGACGACACACAACTATATCTCCCTGTAACACCAAACACCGCCACAAACCTCTCACTTCTCAACAACTGTGTGACAGATATAAAACTATGGATGTCAGCAAACTTCCTGAAACTCAACTCGGAAAAAACAGAAATACTCATTATTGGTCCAGAAAACATGCACCCTCCCCTCCAGTCCTCCCTGGGTTCCCTCTCACACAATAAACAAATGTCAGAAACCTTGGAGTGACCTTTGATAGCAGCTTATCCTTTGACAGACATATTAATAAAACCATCCAGTCTTGCTTTTATCACCTTAGAAATATTGCCCGTATCAGATCCATGCTCACTTTTAATGACACCCAGACCATTATTCATGCTTTTATTTCTTCTAGACTAGATTATTGTAATGGGCTTTTAACAGGTTTAACACAAACATCTCTCAATAGATTACAACTGGTACAAAATTCAGCAGCAAGACTTTTAACTAAAACCAAGAAGAGAGAGCACATTACACCTATTTTAATGACCCTACACTGGCTGCCCATTGCTTTTAGAAGAGATTTTAAGGTTTTACTTATCACTTTTAAAGCACTTCACGGCCTGGCCCCCGAATATATATGTGATCTGCTGTCACCCTACCAGCCGGGCACAGCCTCAGATCCTCAGGCAGGAACCTCCTTAAAGTTCCCGCCACAAAGCTGAAGTCTAAGGGTGAGCGAGCGTCTACTGTGCAGGCTCCTCGACTGTGGAACGACCTGCCTGAGGATCTCAGGAGAGCTGCATCAGTATCTTCTTTTAAATCACAGCTGAAAACACATTTTTATCGAAAGGCCTTCCTGTAATATTGTTTTATCCAAGATGCTACATTTATTTTTAATCTATTTTTATTCACTCATCGTTTTATTGTTTTACTGATTTTAATTGTTTTACTGATTTTATTTGTTTTACTGATTTTAATTGTTTTACTGATTTTATTTGTTTTACTGATTTTAATTGTTTTACTGATTTTAATTGTTTTACTGATTTTATTTGTTTTACTGATTTTATTTGTTTTACTGATTTTAATTGTTTAATGATTTTATTCGTTTTACTGATTTTAATTGTTTTACTGATTTTATTTGTTTTACTGATTTTAATTGTTTTACTGATTTTAATTGTTTTACTGATTTTAATTGTTTTACTGATTTTAATTGTTTTACTGATTTTAATTGTTTTACTGATTTTAATTGTTTTACTGATTTTATTTGTTTTACTGATTTTATTTGTTTTACTGATTTTATTTGTTTTACTGATTTTAATTGTTTTACTGATTTTATTTGTTTTACTGATTTTAATTGTTTTACTGATTTTATTTGTTTTACTGATTTTAATTGTTTTACTGATTTTATTTGTTTTACTGATTTTAATTGTTTTACTGATTTTAATTGTTTTACTGATTTTAATTGTTTTACTGATTTTATTTGTTTTACTAATTTTATTTGTTTTACTGATTTTAATTGTTTTATTGTTTTAATCGCTTTTAGTAGTTTCTCTTTTAGTTTTTCCTCTTAAATTGTCTTGCCAGCCCATATACCCCCCCTTGCTTTGTTCTCTTTATTGTGGGTTTTTATGATGTTAAGCACTTTGTAACGTCTGTTTTGATAAGTGCTTTATAAATAAACTTTATTATTACTATTATTATTAGTATTATTATTATATTACTTGTTACGCTCAGATGTAAGTAGCCCAGTAGGCTAGGTGATATCAATAAAGATACTTCATGAGCATTGTCTCTCACTTGATGAAGCGCAGCAGCAGGGGGCTCAGCTCTCGGCTGCGTGGTTCCACTCGTTCAGGGAACTGCACCATGGAGCGCCAAAGCAGGTTGCGGAAGTTGGTGAAGTCGGTCCTCTCGTTGGGGTTGGAGGTCAGCTTCACCTGCTCGAGGAACAGAACCCCGACATCGCCACTTTCAATCACATCACAGCCAGGCTCTCCCTGAAGCCCCGACTCTTCCTCTTCATCATCTTCTTCACTCTCCTGCAACTCTTTCTCTATGAGAGGCGGAGGAGGAGAAACACTTGTGTCAAATCTTCTTCTAGAAAATGTTTGAATGGGTGTTATGAAGCAGCAGCAACTGAGATGCAGTCTTACCGGCCAGTCCGGCCACCATCTCCAGATGTTCATGGAAAACCTTCCAGAAGTCTTTGTTGTCCATCCCTCTGGCATGAGTCCTATAAAGAGGAAGCAGACAGTCATAACCAGAAAGACATGTTGGCATTTTTAGCATTCTTCGTTTAAAAGAAAGTAGGGTTGTATAAGCAATACTGCGTTTATCACCTACTACAGATTGTGCTCCGCAGGGCCCCTTTTTAGAGAAGCCAACCCGTGTGATGACAGAGAAGCTTAGCTATGTTTTTAGCAAGGTGTATTTTAGCAACTTGAACGGTCCTACCTACAAAAGGCGCATAGTACAGGTAGAAATATGAATGATACAGTTGTAAAAACGCAGCACCAAAGAAAGGGCATCAAGCATACTCAAGTTAAAGCTACAGTTAGGAGATTTTAGTCCATAGAAAACAGACTGAAATGCTAACTGCTGCCTCTTTTATGACAAACAAGACCATCAGCGGCAAGAGAGGATTACATTGCGTTCTTGCTAGGTTTCAGGTAATCCAGATCCCTCTGCTGCAGATTCGTAAGACTTCTATTTTTGCAGGACGCTGTCGCAGGATGTATCAATCAGCACAGAGCAGATAGAGCAGGTTATTTTTCATCAAAATATATTGGTCTAAGAGGTCCCCAAAACATGTCTTTAAAGTTTATTGCTCAAAAAAACACTTTGAAATCAGATTTTGGTCTGCCTGTAAACCCCTCTTTTTCAGCCCTGCTCAGAACAGGCTGTTTTCTGTGTCTGTGCCTTTAAATGAGAATGAGCTCTCTGACCACGCCCCCTCAGGAAGTGGATGTGCCTCAGCTCTCCAGCACGTTGATCTAATGTTTACATGTTGGCTGAATATACACGGCTGCTCAGAGATCACCTTACTTCAACCCTCTGGATCTGATCCAGAATCTGATCCTGATGGAGAGGCGCCTGCAGCAGGACCTTTCTGAAGGATTGGTCACAGATTTTGTGTTTCCTGTTGTTTTATTTGTCAGTATGTCGACGTGTGTCTTGGTACACAGCTACGAACATGTAGCTATGTGGCTATGCTAACTAGCGCTAGCACTTATCCATGATAAATAAAAATCATCCTCTAGATCTTCAAATCTGCAGACGTGGGGAGTAAAACCGACCTTTGTGTTTATTAAGACAGCCTACAACTAGCATGCCTCCCTCCTAAGCTCCTTGTTAGCACACATGTGTGCAGGTAATGAAAAACAGAGGAGGGGTTGAGTTGTATTTTATACAGTCTATGGGCTGAACAAGCTCCGAGCTCTGACTCCGTGACAGACCGGATATTGTTGTTACGTAACAAAAACACTGAAGTCTGAAACGGCTGGTTTCACACACATTTACAGAAAGGTGGAGAAATCAGAACAGGGGCAGAATGGAGTCTTTTCATTCTCGGGGTGGGTTGTAGACAGGGACACATATTTCAGGTAGAGAACCATTAAAAAGTCAATTTTGCATGATATGTCACCTTTAATGCCAGTTTATATAAAAAGTGTGTGACTAACAAACAGTAAATGATTATGTAAATTAAAGCATCATCAGTGCGTGTATTTAAGCTGAATTAAGTTTTGGGGTTCTTTAAACTCACACGAGAAGTTCAATGACCGGGTCCCACAGAGGCCTGAAGTTGATGAACAGCATTGCAATAAGGTAACGCAGAGGAACCTGCAGGAAGACACAACATTTAATGATCACTCAAACACCTGATTTGATCTGTACTTGGACTTAAAACTGATAATGTAAGAACCAAAAGTGTCTTTCTTATGATAAAAACAAGAGGAAAAAGAACACATAAGTCCCTTCTTCTTCTGTACCTGCTGAAAGGTGGCAGCAGGCCCCAGCGGCAGACTGCGCTGCACCAGGTCGTGTCTCAGCTTACGCAGGTGAAGCAGTTTTTCTCTGTAGTCCTGAACGGAAGCTGGCACCAGCTCAGCCTGCAGGCACACTGCAAACACCGGCTGCACCTCCAAGTTCTCCTCACCCTGCACAGATCCAGACACATTTAGATGAATGACAACATGAATTACTTTTAAAGCACTCTAATGAGCATCAGCACGGATGATCTCACCTCTGCAAGAGGAGGGAGCTCTGCTTCAAAGTGAGAGAGGATCCTCAGAGTCAGGAGGCGGATCTGAGACAGAAAAAAGGGAAAAGTTTAAGTTACATTTTTAAAGATAGGCAAATGTTACTAATGATTATACTTTACTACTCACCTTTGAGATGTTGGATGACAGGTTAGCATTTAGGATCTGGTAGAGGTCCAGCAGAGCACTGTGTGAAAGGTGCTCTGAGACTCCACTGAGTGACAGGCGAGTGTAGTACAGGTCCCCGAGCAGCAGGGCAGAAAGGTCTGAGGGAAACTTCCTGTGACCATAACAGACATTATGCTCAACTTTAAACCTTTTTGTCAAAAACAAACAACCCATGAATAAAGACTCCTCAATACATTTTGCAACAAAAACTGCAGCACATACCGCAGCATGGAGTTGATCTTGTCCACGGTGAGCAGTAAGAGCGGCTGAGCAGAGCCGTCCAGGGTGAGGAGGCAGCTCAGGGCCTGGCTGGCGACAAAGAGACCAGCTGGAGGAGAGCACAGAGGAGATTTAGACAGAGTGGAGGAGAGTCAAACCGCATGTTAGTATTAACAATGTTGTATGGTATGTTGACTGGGGGATGCAGCTGTGCAACACTTCTCCACAAGTGCTTTTTATCTCCACCGCCGGACTGATTCTGACCCGGTTGTGCTCCCGGCTGACACCTGACCACTTACACATGCTTATTTTTCTCAATAAGAACGAGTAGACAGAAAGCTGGACACTGAGAGTCTGACACATGTTTCTGTTCAGTTCTCTTGTTGAAGTCTGAGCCTTCACTTATATGACTGTATGTCCATGGAGATTATGAGCCTGCTCCACATGTTGATTTTCAGAATTTAACATTTTGTACACCTCAATATGATCCAAAGCTATTCAATACCTTTATTTATATACACTGTGTCGCTAAGGGAAATGTGATTTAGTGGAAAAACGCATTTGGCATTGTTTTTGACGTGGAAAATGTCTGTTTTTTAAAATGATTAATCTATCATGGAATGTGACTGCAGGAGCTACGATCGAGCTGCATCTACAAAGTACCCGAAGTAAATATCAATAAGTATATCAGTATATCAACATATATTGGTCTAAGAGGTCCCCAAAACATGTCTTTAAAGTTTATGCTCAAAAAAACACTTTGAAATCAGATTTTGGTCTGCCTGAAAAGTCCTCTTCTTCAGTCCTCCTCAGAACACTCTGTTTTCTCTCTGACCACGCCCCCTCAGGAAGTGGGTGTGGCCTCGGCTGTCCAGCACGTTGATCTAATGTTTACATGTTGGCTGAATATACACGGCTGCTCAGAGATCACGTTACTTCAACCCTCTGAATTTGATCCAGAATCTGATCCTGACGGAGAGGCGCCTGTAGCAGGACCTTTCTGAACCATTGGTCACAGATTTAGTGTTTCTTGTTGTTTTATTTATCAGTATGTCGACGTGTGTCTTGGTACACAGCTACGAACATGTAGCTATGTGGCTATGCTAACTAGCTCTAGCACTTATCCATGATAAATAAAAATCATCCACTAGATCTTCAAATCTGCAGACGTGGGGAGTAAAACCGACCTCTGCCAGAAAGGCAGCGGGACCTTTCTGAAGGATTGGTCACAGATTTAGTGTTTCTTGTTGTTTTATTTGCCAGTATGTTGACGTGTGTCTTGGTACACAGCTACAGCTACGACATGTAGCTATGTAGCTATGCTAACTAGCGCTAGCACTTATCCATGACAAATAAAAATCATCCACTAGATCTTCAAATCTGCAGACGTGGGGAGTAAATCCGACCTTTGTGGTTATTAAGACAGCCTACAACTAGCATGCCTCCCTCCTAAGCTCCTTGTTAGCACATGTGTGCAGGTAATGAAAAACAGAGGAGGGGATTCAGTATTATTTTATACAGTCTATGGGCTGAACAAGCTCCGAGCTCTGACTCCGTGACAGACCGGATATTGTTGTTACGTAACAAAAACACGGAAGTCTGAAACGGCTCGTTTCACACACATTTACAGAAAGGTGGAGAAATCAGAACAGGGGCAGAATGGATTCTTTTCATTCTCGGGGGGTTTGCAGACATGCCAGGGAAACATATTTCAGGTAGAGAACCATTAAAAAGTCCATTTTGCATATGTCACCTTTAACTCTCTAATCCATTCTAACCACTTTAAATGTACATTTTTCTGCTCATGCAACTGAAGCTTGTCATATAATTCAGACTAAAGGATGTCAAACCTTTCGCCAGTTTCTCAGACTCAATATCACTCAGTAGATGGTTTAAGAATGCAGTCACAGCAGGGATGATGCTAGCAGACGACAGAGGCCTGAAAATGAAAAAGGGTGAATTCAGTAAATCAGGTTGTCAGATAGACATTTGCGCAACGCATGAGAGTATAAGGAAGAAAGTGGAGACACATTTCCTGGTTACCTGAGGTGTGGCAGAAGCACCAGTGCAGCCCAGGGCCGTGACAGGTCTGTGATGGACTGGTCCGGCTCCTCAGGAAGTTGGATCAGCGACAGCACCAGCTCTGGCACAGCAGGCTGCTCTGATGTGCTGCAGGTTTGATTACTGTTGAACACTCTGATAGAGGAGAGCAACAATCAGACAACCACAGAGAGACAGAGGCGGCATGTACATTTACAGAGCATCAGGAGGAGGGTCTCATATCTCACCCCATCGTCTGTCCGGTGAACAGCAGCGGGTAGGTCTCAAAGGCCATGGAGCCATCGGTCGGGGGCGGAGCTTTGGCAAGGATTAGGTTGACGAGCACATCCAGGCCACAGTGGCGAGACAGGGGATCTCCACATGCGAATAACCCAGTCGTGAAGCGTAACAGGCTTGGGAGGAAGAGCTAGAGGCGAGGAGAAGAGGTTTGCATGTCTTAAAGATGAAACAGAGAGTCAGACTGGGAAAAGATTTTGATGCACTCACCTGTTCAAACTGCTTCATGGTGAACATCTCCTTTGTAAACTCCAGTATCAGATCTTGCCCCATTGTGCTGCCGAACACCTTGTGGAGGAGACACAATTTCTTTTAGGCAAATTAAAAAATTCACATTCAAATTTGAGTGTCTTCTCCCAATGCCAGTTGCAACTCGCATCAGATACAAAACTCTAATCATGACTTACAAAGCAGTAACCAAAACCGCTCCAGCTGACCTGGAACCCCTCATCCAGGTCTACAGTCATGGCCAAAGGTTTTGAGAATGACACAACTATTCATTTTCACAAAGTCTGCTGTTTCAGTTTTTATAATGGTAATTTGCATATACTCCAGAATGTTATGAGGAGTGATCAGCTCAACTGCAATTAATTGCAAAGTCCCTCTTTGCCTTGAAAATGAACTTTATCACCAAAAACACATTTCCACTGCATTTCAGCCCTGCCACAAAAGGACCAGCTAACATCATTTCACTGACACACAGGTGTCACACACATTAACACAGGTGTGGGTGTTGATGAGGACAAGGCTGGCGAGCAATCTGTCATGATTGAGTGACTGGACACTTTAAAAGGAAGATGGTGCATGACACCATTGTTCCTCATCTGTTAGCCATGGTTACCTGCAAGGAAACACGTGCAGCCATCATTGCATTGCACAAAAAGGGCCTAACAGGGAAGTTTATAGCAGCGAGTAAGATTGCACCTCAGTCAACCGTCTATCCAATTATCAAGAACTTCAAGGAGAGAGGTTCAATTGTTGCCAAACAGGCTCCAGGGCGCCCAAGAAAGTCCAGCAAGCGCCAGGACCGTCTCCTGAAGGTGTTACAGCTGCGGGATCGGGCCACCACCAGTGCAGAGCTTGCTCAGGAATGGCAGCAGGCAGGTGTGAGTGCATCTGCACGCACAGTGAGGCGAAGACTTTTGGAGGAAGGCCTGGTGTCAAGGAGGGCAGCAAAGAAGCCACTTCTCTCCAGTAAACACATCAGGGACAGACTGATATTCTGCAGAAGGTACAGGGACTGGACTGCTGAGGACTGGGGTAAAGTCATTTTCTCTGATGAATCCCCTTTCCCATTGTTTGGGGCATCTGGAGGAAGGCTTGTTCGGAGAAGACCAGGTGAGCGCTACCATCAGTCCTGTCTCTTGCCAACAGTGAAGCATCCTGAGACCATTCATGTGTGGGGTTGCTTTTCGGTCAAGGGAGTGGGCTCTCTCACAATCTTGCCTAAAAACACAGCCATGAATAAAGAATGGTACCAGAACGTCCTCCGAGAGCAACTTCTCCCAACCATCCAAGGGCAGTTTGGTGATGAAGAATGCCTTTTCCAGCATGATGGAGCACCTTGCCATAAAGCAAAAGTCATAACAAAATGGCTCGGGGAACAAAACATTAAGATTTTGGGCCCTTGGCCAGGAAACTCCCCAGATCTTAATCCCATTGAGAACTTGTGGTCAATCCTCAAGAGGCGGGTGGACAATCAAAAACCCACAAATTCTGACAAACTCCAAGCATTGATTATGCAAGAATGGACTGCCATCAGTCAGGATTTGGTCCAGAAGTTGATTGACAGCATGCCAGAGAGAATTGCAGAGGTCTTGAAAAAGAAGGGTCAACACTGCAAATATTGACTTATTGCATGAATTCTGTGTAATTCTCAATAAAAGCTTTTGATACTTATGAAATGCTTCTAATTGTATTTCATCATACCATAGAAACATCTGACAAAAACACCTAAAAACCCTGAAGCAGCAGACTTTGGGAAAATGTAATATTTGTGTCATTCTCAAAACTTTTGGCCATGACTGTACACCCCTTCTCGCCCGCTACGCTCAGCCTCTGAAAAGCGCCTAGTGCTTCCAGCACACAAGGCCTCAAAATCACTAGCTGGACTCTTCTCTTCTGTTGCCCCTAAATGGTGGAATGAATTGTCCAACTCCATTCGATCTGCAGAGTCCCTCTCTACTTTCAAAAGACAGCTAAAGACCCAGCTCTTTAGGAAGCACTATGCACTTAGCTAGACTGTTCTCCACTGTTGTCCCCAGTGGCAGATCATGTCTTCCAGCTACAGTTGACTCTCACTGTCCTGCTCTACTCTGGGAATCTGTGTTCAGGTCTTGAGTGACCCAGCACTTGGTACTTTGGTCATTATTGTGGTGATGTTAATTGTTGATGATGATAATGGAAGGTCTTAAATTGTTTGGTTGCTTCATTGTAGATGTTCCTTATTTTACTATAAATAAATAAATCCTTATTTCCTTTTGTGCATTGTCTTTACACTGCTTGGTAGTACCTGCACCCAAATGGACTTGAAGCACTTTGTTACTCTTACTGATCTTGTTTCCTCTTGTCTAGATCTTTGCTTGTGTTGCTCTTGTTCTCGTATGTACGTCGCTTTCAAGCGGCAAACTCCGGTCTCAAACGATGAAGCCAATGCGGAAGTGTTATAAACTGCAATACATCGAAAATCCTCTTGAGGCTGGCTGCAGAAACACCGGAAACCACATAGATATGAATGGGAAAAAGACGATATTTGCAGCATTAATAAACATGTTTACAGCCTGGTTCAAAAAACGGCTTGGCCCTACAACGCTAATCTCTCTAATGGCACACACTGTACGGGGGGTGAATTTTTTTCTAACGTGACGGTTAAGAAGATATTAAGATTATGAGTTTTGCCCAAATAAGGACATGACTGACGTGACTCCCGGTCGGGAACACAGCCATTGGCTAAGAGACTCACACTACGTCACACTCTGCCTAGTTGAGTTCCGCATTACCAATATGGCTGCTGCCGTCAATTTGCTTCCAAACAGCTCTCAGGAACAGATGGGTGACGTCACGGATACTACGTCCATATTTTATACAGTCTATGGTCGCTTTGGATAAACATGTAACATTGTAACAATGCCAAAAACATCTGGATCGACACTTAGTTTCCCTCACACCCACCTTCTGTACGGTGTCCTGGATGAGTGCTTTGGGCAGGGTGATGTTCTCCCCGAGGAGCAGGGATGACGTGGTCTGGAGGAGCAGACGGGAACAAGAATCTGACAGAGACGAGCTCTGAATCAGCTGCAACACCATCTGTCCACACAAACACATAAGATGATAAAAACAGTCACAAAACGCACCAATCACAGAATCGAAGGGGAATGAGGTTCTGCTTCTCTTACCTGGCACACAGCCTCCGGTTTTGTGATCTTTGCTCCGTCCTTATGGGACACAAGAGTGTTGAGAATGAACAGCAGCCTCTCCAGCTGATCTGCTTCCTTTCCTTTCGCTTCCATGATTCCCAGGACCTCCACCACACTGGCCTGTTCATGGAGACACAGCACCGTCACACACACAACACAGGGGAGAGCCAACTGTCTGATTCTGCTAATGTTAGAGACATAGAGACATCTTCCTGTGCTACCTGCAAGGACTCCCACATAACAAGGAAGTGATCTCTGTCGATGTGATTGGCAGCAGCCTGGATCATGTGATCCAGAGCATCCCTGACAGTGTCCCAGGGCAGAGAGGCTCCTGGGTTTGTGGAGGTTCCAAGCTTACGGAAAGCAACAGGGAGAGCCTAGAAGGAAACGAAACATTTGAAATGTATGTCCATCATTATGAATATTAAGAGTCCTTTGTTTTTACATTTACGACAGTCTAAATAACACATCTCTTTTTCTCTTTTGATGCCTCTCATTAAATGACACATGCAAGAAAACTTTCATTTCATTCAAACAACTTCAGACTAAAATCTATCACACTTTTTGGAAAGGACACCCACATTTCCAGCGCAGGAGTGGAACATCTGTCGGACTCCCTTGCACATTTCAAAGAGTAGTTGACCTGCTCCCTCTGCCTTGTCTGGGTGCTGCTCCAGATCTGAGAACATCAGACTTAGAAGAGCATCAAGATCTGGAACCTGTGACACAGGGAGAGAACATTTCATCAGTACAAGCAGATGGATGAACTCAAAAGTGCAAGTTAATTCTCAGTTAATAGTTGCCAGTTAAAGGTGACATATCATGCAAAATGGACTTTTTAATGGTTCTCTACCTGAAATATGTTTCCCTGGCATGTCTACAAACCCCCCGAGAATGAAAAAAATCCATTCTGCCCCTGTTCTGATTTCTCCACCTTTCTGTAAATGTGTGTGAAACCAGCCGTTTCAGACTTCAGTGTTTTTGTTACGTAACAACAATATCCGGTCTGTCACGGAGTCAGAGCTCAGAGCTTGTTCAGCCCATAGACTGTATAAAATACAACTCAACCCCTCCTCTGTTTTTCATTCCCTGCACAAATGTGTGCTAACAAGGAGCTTAGGAGGGAGGCATGCTAGTTGTAGGCTGTCTTAATAAACACAAAGGTCGGTTTTACTCCCCACGTCTGCAGATTTGAAGATCTAGTGGATGATTTTTATTTATCATGGATAAGTGCTAGCGCTAGTTAGCATAGCTACATAGCTACATGTCGTAGCTGTAGCTGTGTACCAAGACACACGTCTACATACTGATAAATAAAACAACAAGAAACACTAAATCTGTGACCAATCCTTCAGAAAGGTCCTGCTACAGGCGCCTCTCCGTCAGGATCAGATTCTGGATCAGATTCAGAGGGTTGAAGTAACGTGATCTCTGAGCAGCCGTGTATATTCAGCCAACATGTAAACATTAGATCAACGTGCTGGACAGCCGAGGCCACACCCACTTCCTGAGGGGGCGTGGTCAAAGAGAAAACAGAGTGTTCTGAGGAGGACTGAAGAAGAGGGTTTTTCAGGCAGACCAAAATCTGATTTCAAAGTGTTTTTTTGAGCATAAACTTTAAAGACATGTTTTGGGGACCTCTTAGACCAATATATATTGATGAAAAAAGCGTGATATGTCACCTTTAAATAGTTAATTCTCAATGTCAAGACTGACATTTAATATACTCCTATCAATATGTGAGTTTTATCCCCATCAATTTTGAATGAACATGAATGTATAAATTTTTTCCTGTTGCAGGTTATCAGGGTTTTTTTTGTTTGTTTGTTTGTCTTCTCTTTTTGTTTTATGTTTCAGTGTGTGTGTTAGACCGTGTGTTAGACTGTGTGTTACACCTTGTGTTAGACCGTGTGTTAGACCGTGTGTTAGACCTTGTGTTAGACCGTGTGTTACACCTTGTCTAGTCAGAGTTGGGTTGCTATATTATAATTGTGTGTAATACAAATTAATTAATTTAATTAAATTAATAAAAAGAATGATAATTAAAAATAAGAAAGACATTTCATTGTACACTAAAAAATGGATGTATGCTGTGATACACAATTTAATTCTAAGGCACATTCAAGGTATGCATCTGCGGAGGAAAATGACTCACCTTTCTCATCAAGAAAGAGAAGCTCTCTGCTGCAAATTTGCGGATGTGCTCTTTCTTGTGTGCCAAGAGTGTGCTGTATAAACTGTGGGGTGAAAAAATGTATAACGCATTACCAGCATTATAGGCAAATGCTACAAATGTGTGCAGAAAAAACATTCTTGATTCCTCACCCGTATATTTTGGTCATGTCCTTAACCATAACCTTCCACAGGTACTTGTAGAGGTAAGAGAGACAGGTGAACGCCCACTCCAGGACCTCTGTGTCCTTGGTGTCCAGTAGGGACGTGATCAAAATGAAGAAGTCTGGGAAGTGTGGGTAGAAGTCTGTCTGCAGGTCTCTGGCCAGCTGCACCACGAGGCTGGGAGGGGGGGGAGAGAGAGGAGAAGAGGTGTGGAATTAACAACTTAAAGTCACTGCAGCAATGAATACTTTACTGAAACAACAACAAAAACACAACTTACTCCAGAAGTGGCTGATAGGCAAGACTGTTCTTCACACCGAGGTGTGTTTTTAGAGTTTCCACTATTGTTGTCTGATGGAAAACCAGCATGTTGAAAGACTGGCTCTTATTGGACACCTCCTTCAGAAATGTAGCTATGGAGAAAATGCATATTTTACAATGTTGTGTGTCATGTTTACAAGCTCGTATGGAAAACAGTGCAGAATTCATTGTACTTTCTACATACTGAAATGCTCTGTCAAGTTGAGGTCTCTCCATTTTGTCAGACCTTCAGAGAAGTATGTTTCTACTTCCTGTACAAACACAAAACGAGTTATCAGCAACTGTGTCTTTAGCATTTAAACCACTGAGAGGGGATTTAAGCTGCCAAGATAAGTGACTGTACACACCTCTGCATGAGCTCCTGTTCTGTCTATGCGATGGATGACATTGATGTTGACATTTGCAAGTCTTTCTGCAAATGTGAGAAACTGAAAGAGAGAAGTCAGAGAGATTAATGATCTGCTAGGGTTGAGAAAAGACAAACTGATCATGCCTTCATTTTAACACGTATATGACAGTGAAATTAACAAAGAGCCCTTCTGCTTTTTTTTTTTTTTTACAATAAACTTAAAATATGTGAAAAAAAGAATCTAGAGTTGAGTTATCTGTCCACTCAACCCCCCCGACTCAGTTAGCAACATGCTGCAGTGAGTTTGTGGAGTCTCACCCTGAACGTGTTCTCAGATTTGTGATACGAAGACTTGGATTTAATCTTCATGTTGCCTCCGTGTGTGTTTGGGTATCAGCTGGATTCCAAAGATTGTGTTGCGGCTCAGATTATTCATCAAACTACACTTAAGTTTGGTCTCTCGGCTACAACTGTTTACACACACGCCGACACCAGGGCGCCGCCATACTGAATGAAGCATTGTGGGAAATTTCATTCCCGCATGGTGGAGGGGGTTAGCACCGAAGAGAATAGAGGAAGCAAGATAGTAATCGAACGTTCACTTCCGCCTTTGTTTTAGTCGCATATTCTCAAATAAGGGTGCATACTTTCGCTATCTTCTCCTAGGGCTTTTCTCCGATTCAGTCCAAAGCAAGGGCAACCTATAGTAGACATATTGAAGATTAAAAATTATCAGAAGAAACAGCAATAAAACCGAGGTTCTCCTCATTGGCACCAAATCCACTCTATCCAAATCCAACAGCTTCTCCCTCACCATTGATAACTCCTCCGTCTCACCCTCCCCCCAGGTTAAGAGCAAGCGGCAACCTCCGGTCTAAAATTATGAGTCCAATGCGGAAATGTTAAAAGCTGCAGTTCATCGAGGATCCGCTTGAGGCTGGCTCCGGAAGTACCAGAAGTCACATACACATGAATGGGAAAAGATGATCTTTGCAGCATTAATAAACATGTTTACAGTCTGGTACAAAAGATGAGTGTAGTCTGAATAGCTCAATTCTCGATGTCCTCTCACTGTGAGGGGGGTGAATTTTTTTCTAATTCCGCAATTTGGAAGATATTGAGATTACCAGTCTTCCAATGAGAGGCACAGCTGCCTGTGGGAACACTGCAGCTGTTGGCTAGGAGGCTCAAAGCCCGCCTCTTTACGTCACACTGGCTCGACGGAAGCAATATGGCTGCCGCAACCGACTGGTCTCAAAACAGCGTTCAGGAACAGATGGGTGACGTCACGGATACTACGTCCATATTTTTTACAGTCTATGGTTAAGAGTCTGGATGTCATCCTTGACAGCATATTATCCTTTCAATCACACATCAATAACATCACCCGGACTGCCTACTTCCATCTTCGTAACATCAATCGTCTCCGCCCCTCCCTCACCCCTCACACAGCAGCCATCCTTGTCCACAGCTTTGTCACTTCCCGTCTGGACTACTGCAACTCACTCCTCTTCGGCCTCCCTCACAAATCCCTCCATAAACTCCAACTGGTCCAGAATTCAGCTGCCCGGATCATTACCCGAACCCCCTCCATCCACCACATCACTCCTGTCCTCCAACAGCTCCACTGGCTCCCTGTTCAGTTCCATATTCAATTCAAAGTCCTCCTGTTAACATTCAAGACCATCCACAACCTCGCCCCCCCATATCTGTCCGACCTCCTCCATGTTCCCACTCCCTCCCGCTCCATCAGATCCTCTTCCTCCATACACCTGTCTGTCCCCTCCGCCCGTCTCACCACTATGGGGAGCCGAGCATTCAGCCGCTCTGCTCCCCGTCTCTGGAACTCATGACCACCTCAACTCAGAAACACAGATTCTTTCCCCCATTTCAAATAACAACTCAAAACATATCTGTTCGAAACCGCCTACTCCGTCTGACTCCAATTGCACTGTCATTTTTGTTTCTATTCTTTTTCTTACCACTTTGTTAATTTATATTGTTTTCATTTTGTCTTTGATTTTGTTTCCTTTAATGTAAATTTGTGTATATATATATATATCTGTGCGGTGTCCTTGAGTGCCGAGAAAGGCGCCTTTAAATAAAATGTATTATTATTATTATTATTATTATTAGAAGAAATTCCGTTCAGACTAAAATTGTGGGCGTGGCAGGCGTTCAGGCGGGGCATCAAACGCACATACAGCTTTGAATGTGAAGAATGACGCCCAAATAAGGGTGCATACTTTTGAGAGCTCCTCCTAGGGTTTTTCTCCAATTCAGTCCAAACAAGGCACATTCTATAGCAGACATATTGACGATTAAAAATTATTAGAGGCACTCTGTTCAGACTAAAATTGTGGGCGTGGCAGACTCTGAAGTTTGAGGTTTTCTTGGCAATCTGCCAAAAACTTGGAACATTTGCACCACCTCAGCCAGTATATACTCTCAGATCTTGCTTTCACGTCATGTGGTGGCAAATATCAGGCGGTGGTTAACATGTGGCGGTGGCTCACGTAGGCGGCGGCTGCAGGTGTGCGAGGGCCCGTTCATCACCGCTTGCGGCTTTAATTTCCATTTGTTGCTTTGTTAAAAATGTGCAAGACATGTGTGAATTAAGGATGAATGACTTAATTAATGACCGAGTGCTTATCATTGATTTATCTATATATATCAAAGTTTCTTCAGAGGATATTCAACAAGAAATGCAGGTTAGGCCAGTACATGTTTTCAACCTGACTACACCTTTAACTTAAATCTTAATTTAATTCAGAGTTCAGATTTTTGGTCAGATTTCTTTCTTTTCTTTTTTTACTGGCCTAACCTCCTAATTTAAAAGGCCCTAATCCTCTTCCATACCAAGATGCAACCTCCGGTCTAAAAATATGAGTCCAATGCGGAAGTGCTTAAAACTGCAGTTCATCGAGGATCCACTTGAGGCTGGCACCAGAAGTACCGGAAACCACATACACACCAATTCAAAGAAGATGATCTTTACAGTCTGGTTCAAAAGATGAGTGTAGTCTGGATAGCTCATTTCTCGATCGGCACACACTGTGCAGGGGGTGAATTTTTTTCTAAAATAACAATAATACAAATAAAGATTGATTGATGGATTGATTGATTGATTGATTGATTACGTCATTGTAGAAACTAAAGTGACTCAACCACTGAGTGCAAGATGTTATTTTCATTATTCTGATTAAGTGTGGGGGGGTTGCAGGTATTTTTGAGTTTATTGGACACCTGTACTGATCCCACTGCAGCAGAATCGGTGGGTGCATCTCATTAACGTATGATGCATTCACGCACTATAACTTCACTAAAACACGGCGAAAGGATCAGTCAGGATCAGACGTTAACAAATGAAGTGTATTTTCTTCAGATCCAAAACGTCCCCCACAGTCAGTCCAGGTTCAGAGAGTCACCTTCTTCATAGAAAATAAACATAGTAACTATAAGGAGTCGACTCCTGATTCTTCTTGGTGACTCAGACTCAGACTTGAGCACTGAGGATTTGAGACGACTCTTTAATGACTCAACTACATCACTGCCTCGTGCATTGTTGTGCTACCACATGCAGAATAACACGACTACTCATCTAACACCTCATAGGATGCACCTTGGCTGTCCTGTGCCTGCAGCACGTTTGGTGGGATCTTATAAACGTCCTCCTCTTGATCAGCTGCATCTTGAGATGTAAGTATAAAAAAAGTTGTCTATTATAAACAGAGCCATTTATTTACAGGAACAAGCTAGAGTTCCTGAGTCTATAAGTCAGTAACTCAGACCCTGGTGGTTCTTAGGCTGACTTCAGATCAATAAGAGGGGAAGACCCAACCTGGCAGCAGCATGTCAAAAGCAGAGAAAAGTCTGATCAAAGAAAAATTGCCAAAATTTCAAAAAGATCATTATCTTGCTATAATATATTATGTTATATTACATTATTATTGTTTACTACAACTCACGGTCATATTACATACATTACCAACTATAATCACACCATGTCAACCTGTCACTACTGAAACATTTTTAATACTGCCTGTAATTACTTCTATTTAATCTAAATTCCATTTGTAAAATTGTATATATCTAAATTACATTCTAGCTTTATTTATCTATTTTTATTTTATTTTATTTTATTTTATTTTATTGTACTTATTGAAACTTCTTCTTGATTGTACTTATGTCTGGGTTGCTGTAACAACTGAACCCCCCCCGGGGATCAATAAAGTAATATCTTATGTTATCTATCTTATCTTAATACATCATCCATATGATTTTGATTGCTTCCGAAATGTTGAGTTGTGTTTGACAATGTGAAACTAATATAATACTTCTGAGAGAACAGCACATTTGATTCTTTTTAAAGATTAAGGCATTGTGACACTCCTGTCCAGGGTGGGATTCTTAGTCCCAGTCTGACCCTGAATGTCAGTGTGTCAGGCCCTAAAGTGATGTCACCATATATGTTCTGATAACAACGTTTTACTGAACCATGTGCAGTCACAACAATGATTTTCCTTGGAAGATCCCAAAGTAATAAAACTGATCTAATCATAGCATAAAAATGGGTAATTGCTGTGAAGTAGTAGTACTTGG
>NC_048292.1:28551282-28553782 GCF_009762535.1 Notolabrus celidotus | reverse complement strand
TATGGAGCCAATATCGGATATTTTGCTCTCTCCTATGTCCTGATGGTGTTGGTTACATCTGAAGTCTTTCTCCCAGTCTTTTACAGGCTGGCCAACACCAGCACATATGAGGTATGTGTGGCATATGAGGCTTTAGTTTTTCAATGAGAGTTTGTGTCAGTGTTCTTCTTTGCATTATTTACAGGTCCATGAAATATCTCAAAAGAGAAAGAAACATTTTAGTGCTGTGTCATTCTATGCAAATCTATATGTTGATGTTAAGGGTGATAGGAGATTGAGTAACCCTCCAAATGTACGTCATAGTATGGCTAGGCTAGGATGTTCTTGACAACATTCAGTAACTTTTCATACAGTAGACATATACGGGAGCCCTGAAGTGCAAAACACATCGACAAATAAGAAAACACAACAACACTAACTTCTTACAGAAAAGGTAAGACTCTGCTGTGACACAATCGTTGCTGTTGGATGATCACACTGTCCAGAAGTTAATGTCGTTGTGTTGTCTGATTTTTTGTCATATAAATGTTTTTTGTTGTTCTTATTTTTATTTGTTGTTTTCTTTTCTTTTATGTAATTGTGTTTTCTTGTTTGTTGTTGTGTTTTCTTTTTTGTCACATTTCCTTTTTTGTTGTTGGTTGTTGCGTTATCTCTTTTTTCATTGTGTTGTCTTTTTCACAGATTTGTAGTCATTTTTATGTGTGACGTGTTTTTGTTTTCTTATTTGTTCTTGTGTTTTATTTTGTTGTTGCATTCTCTTATATATTGTTGTGTTTTGCACCTCAGGGACACCGTAGATATATCTTAGTGCAGTCCAACAACCCAGTTGTCTATTCCTTTTTATAAACTAAATCAAACAAGCACACTACTTCTACCCAGAGGAAAATTTTACTGCTCAAGGCTTTCTCTTCTAAATCTCCAGAGACAAAATTGAGATTCTCACTTCAGCTTCATTCAAGTTTCAAATTGTTCTCATTCGTTTCTCATTTGTTTCTCCTAAACTTCACTAGGAGAAATAGTGGAGACCATGACATGAGTCGTATTTGAGACTTAAATGAGAGATCTCATTAATGACTAACTTTCCTCTCTTTTTTAAAATAATTTTTGGCCTTTTTTTGACAGGACAGCTGAAGAGAGACAGGAAATGTGGGGAGTAGTGAGCGGGGGAAGACATGCAGGAAATAGTCAACCAGCCGGGAATTGAACCGGTGACCCCTGCAACAAGGACTGTAGCCTCTGTATGTGGGGCGCTTAGACCGCTAGGCCACCAGCGCTCAAAAGAGTCCACCCCTTTAATTGTAATAATCTGGCTAAATCTGGTCAGCCCTTTTGTGGCCCATATGTTAAATAAATTGTCTGTCATACCTCGTATGAAATCTTTATCTTTTGCAATTTCTCTCAAATCCACTAAATCTTTGTGAAGTGGTTTTGTTCCAAACAGACTTGTAAAGGAAGGACCATATTGTGAAGTCAAAGAAGAGATCATTTCACATCTAAATATCTGATCTGAAGTGGTTCAAATGTTTTAATGAGAATTGTAAGTTTGTGGACAATTACATTGAAATCTTAATTTTGCAGGGCACTATAAATGTTCATGAAAAGATGAGCTCAGGTTCTTTCTTTGCTCCATCTGAGCTCAACTTGAGACACAAACACTGAGTCTGACAAAAACAAATGGATGAGGTTAGATTGAGACAATTGAGAGCTCCCTGATTTCTCCACCTGAGCTCAAAGGAGTCACAACACCTGAGAAATACCTGAGAATCATTTCAGATTTTGACGAGATCTCCTTTTGAACTGAAAGGGAGACTAAGCTGAGACTTTTTACAACTTTTTTTCTGGAGGCAAGAATGAGAAACAGGAGACATAAGCTATAGTCTCATTTTGCTTTCAAACAGATCTCATTGTTGTCTAGGAGACATAAATGAAACACTTTTGAGATCTCCTCTCTAAATATATTTTCCTATGGGTACTTGGCAGTTTTCTGTACTTTTGGTTGGATCTGAATGAACATTTTGATGCAGTAGTATTTATACTCTCACCTTTAATGGCTATAATGTTGAATCTAATATATTCTAAATGAAATGTGTCTTCTTTGTCATACTGAACCAACCTTCGTTTGTCATGACTCTTAAGTATCTTGAGCTGCGCTTCAACAGAGCCACTCGCCTGCTGGGGACTGTGCTCTTCATTGTCCAGACAGTGAGTAAGAAATCAGTCAACACATAACGACCGAGCTTTCACTCTGAGGGTTAAACAGGTAATCAGATATATGAGGGTCATTTAATGTCCGTATCATGTCTCTCTGTCCATCACAGATTCTCTACACTGGAATTGTTATTTATGCCCCGGCTCTTGCTTTAAATCAAGGTATGTTGGTTTCAGGTGAAAGCAGTCAGTGTTTATGGAACACTCCCACTTGAGGGTACTTAAAGCTGCTTAGTTTTGCTCTGCTGAGTTTCTCTGAAACCCTCCTTCTCTCTGCAGTAACCGGTGTGGA